>NC_081250.1:58775363-58815363 GCF_030490865.1 Poecile atricapillus
GCCTCCCAAAGTGAGTTAAGTGAAAAAGCAGACTTCCAAACCACATTTTCAGCTTGCGCTTCAGCTCTCGCAAAGTGAAAGCATGCAGAGTACAGCCCAGCGAAGCATCCAACACCCAACACGCTTGCCTCTCTCCAGAGTCTTTCCGAACTAAGACAACTCAAACAAATCCTTATTTACATTACAGATTTACATTTTAAAAGTCGGGGAGACGGATTCTCTGGTCCTTGCTCAGAATCTATGGAGTGCCCTGGTTGGTAGTACCGACCACGCACAGAGAGATGTCGTTTTTCCAAAGGCTTTCACTGGGAACACTTTCCAGTGCTATTTCCAAACATTGGCAGGCCAGGTAACAGTTGTGTGTTGTTGTTGTTGTTATGATTATGATTATTACTATTATTACAACTACTGCTTCCAATATTGCTACTAAGTGATTGCAAAGGAGGATTGATTCTTAAAGAAGCTGCTAACTGTGCAGCTCCCCTTCCAGCCTTTATCTATATATCGGTATTCTTTTGTTTAAGGAGAGCTTTTTCTAAACAAACCTAGCACAAAAGGTTTCAGTAATTAGTAATGGATTCAGGCAATATAGCCATTCAAATATGGCTGTCCTCTGATCTAGAATGAGCTGATCAAACACCAGCAAGCTAATTATTTCAGACACTGTATAGTAATCACTAAGCTCAAATGTGAACATTTACAACCAAAACAGGTATTATTTTATGCGTTGGTAGACAGTCTCATGATCTCCATGTATCAAAGCTAGTGTGTATAACATGTAAGCTTTCCAAAGCAACCTTAACTGCTGCTGCCCGCTGCCAGGAGGTATTAATGTGGACCTGCTCAGCATTTCAAAATAATAAGCAGACTGGTGTACTTGTTCTCAAACTCAAAGAAACGGCAGTCTGCATTTGAAATATGATTTGTGAAAAACTACATGAGAAATGCAGTAGTATAGCTAAATTCTTGGATTATCAGTGCTCAGCTCTGCTCTCAGTGAAGTAAATGGCTAGTTTTGTGCTGTCACAGGGGGACCAGGCTCCTGCCTGTACTAAGTGGGGACCTATAGCTCTGTTTTGCATTTCTCCTTCCCTCAACTCCCGTACCTTAAAAATAGTGAGAATACTTTTCAAATGACCGATCCAAGTTCATTCACCTCATCATCTATCTGCCTTGAAATAGTCAAGGACTCTTTTAGAAAAATATTTCAAATAATGCCAAGGAGTTGCTAGGGGTTTTCTTCCCCCCAGTTCAACCTTAAACTAAACACACTATTAATCTCACTGCAGTACTTTCCACTTAGGATAAATTATTCTGGCTTTTTAAAAAAAGCATCAAACAAATCTCTCTCAAAGCTTCACTTCCTTGGACAGGCAGGCAAGCAGGTGACACAAATGGCATGAAAGTAAATGCTGATTTGCCACGGGTGACGGTACTTTCCTGCACAGCACGCTGAGGCTACTAAGACGCTTCACAGAATGACAGCCTGTGGTCTCAATCCAACAAGTCCTACTCAAATGAGTAGCTTTTACCTACATCTGAAACAGTGCTGAATTAAATAAGATTCAAAGAATATAAACTAGCCATGCAAACAAGCACTTCCAAGGGTAGAAAAGGAAAAACTAAAAAAAACCAACTGATACATACTTTGCAACATACTGGACAAATGGACATCAGCTCTGTATTTCACAAATGTAATTTCTAACATCCCTTTAAGTAGTACTTACTGATGTGAAAGCACTAAGGCACTGTATTTGTTGTTGCTTTTGAAGTGTGAGTCCTCACTGAATTCAACAGGGAGTAAAACTTAAAAGCATTCTACGTGAAAGGTTATTTTTGATTCTTTGTTAAAACTCTGTCACTTTATGAATGACAGAAATCTATACCAAAATTTAATCATTAATTCAGAATATTAAAAATTTTAAATGCTAAAATATTAAGCTACAAATTAATTTTGGTTTTTTAATCACAAAATTGAATATTATATTCAATTATACATATAATTGAATATATATTGCAGGGAAACACATATTTTTTCCATATTTATTTATGCTTTATAGCTTGTCTTCATTTTCTGATGTATTACAAAGGGATTGAATCTGTTAGGTAGCGAAGAACTTCACCTTTTTTCTTTAGATTTTCCTGAAGAGAAGCAATAATTTTTGTTATTACAGTGAGGATGTGATACAGTAAAAATTTTCAAGACCTTGGCGGAATTAAACGAGCACTTGCTTAATCTTACGGACATGGGTTGAATTTTGCAGTTCTTAGTTACACAAAAGGTGTTGAATGGGAGTTTTGTCAAGCAGTCAGGATCTCAGCCACTAATAACCTCTCAGTTATTTTCTTTTTCTCATTAGCAGTCTAACAGCTAACGGACTAATCTGAAGCTGCTACGGGATGCAAGATGAATTACAGCACATCAAGCTTCCCATATGAAAGCAGGTGAAAAATCTCAGGCAGCATCTCTCAGATGGTACCCGGGGTGAGCTCCTGAGCAGGCACCAGCCCACGGAGCCACGGTGGCTCCAGCAGGGCTGGCACTTTGCACCACCGAGGTCTGGCCCTAAAATTAGCCCACAGAAATTCAAACGAAGGCTTTTTTGAGAAAGGCACTTTGGGGTGGTGACACCTGAAGCCGTTCAGGTGCTCTGGTGACTCAGTGAGGGGGGTACAAGGGGTTGATGCCGGGAGGCTTTGCTCTGTGCAAAGTACAGTGTTTGGTACCCACCAAACACTTTTCAGGCAGGAGCAAGGAGGATGGTGTTGGTCTGCTTCCTCAGTGCCCAAGGGGAAGGGACACGGCTCAAAGGGTCTTGTGGGTCCTTTTGTCACCATTGGGAAATGTGCAGTCGAGAAAAAAATTGTCACTTCTGATTACACACACAGAGGATTTGTAAACCTGGCTTTACTAGTTCTAAATTTTTATTGCCGGCATAGATCTTTCTCCTCTGTGTGAGAGAAGAGCTTCTTGCCTGATGTGAAGGGTAAATGTAATGAATGGGTGCTTAAAAAAGGTTTCTATCTACTTTTGTGAAACAGACTGAAATTAAGCATAACATGCTAGTCAGGTTAATTCTTAAAATGTATGCTGCTTATTAAATGCCCCCTTTCTTAGGACTTACTGCTTCCAGTCTGGAAAAAGCTCCAACCAAATATTGTGTTTAATTTTTGCTCCAGAATCTTTTCGTTTTGTCCCATCTCAAATTAGTTCTAGTTCCACATAAGTAAATCACCTGAAAAGAGTCTTTTTGATTATATTAATTAAGGACAGCTACAATAAAATCATCTCTGATTATTCAGTATTTTGTTTTCCTGTTACTCTGTGTCATGGAATCCTCAAGTTATGTGTAATTCATTGGACACTTGGGTAAAAACAAGTAAGAGAATCAATGTTTCCTTAGTCTTAAACATATTTTAAGTTGTTGATACCTTCCTGAAGCATTCAAACAAAACTGCCTTGTAAAGGAATCCCACAAATGTGGGAGTAAAATATTTTCTGAAGCTTCTTTTTAGACTGTACACAACAATACAAATGAAAGTATGAAAGAATGTTGTATGAATTACTATTATTTCTACATTCAGACCTCTATAATTGAGAGTTAATAGTATTTCCTAAATGTAGTAATTTCTTTCAGGGCGATAAAAAAAACACTGTGAAGCAGTGTAGAAACTGTGAAGATGTTTCAGAAAAAAAATGCATATATTAGCACTAGCTAAAGCTAAAATGTCTGCTAACTATGAAGACAGATGTATAAAATGCTCTCACATGCAAATCCAATAATCATTTCAAAGTGCTGCTCACAGCATTTTGTATATTTAAACAAGCATTATTATAAACAGAACTCTGAGCCCAGTGCACTGGTACAGGACAATTATTTACTACTCCTATCATCAGAATGCTTATTTTTCCCTGAGCACAGATTAAATAAAGTAACAACATATATGAAAAGAACACCATAAATTTGTTTAAAAATTATATTAATTTGGAAACAGTAACCTTGTAGTAACATATTGATCCTGGAGAAGAACAGTACTACTTTTTCCTTAGCTCTATCATCTCTTACAATTGACGGAGCTGTTAAAGAAAGTTTTCTTAAATTGTTAGAACACGTTTATTTTCTTGCAAATTAATTCTTTTTAACTCTTTATGATAGCTTTGAATCCCATAAAGAAAGATGAATTATCACATACTGAGCCCAAGCTGTGAAACAGGAGGAGACAAATAGAGACCCCTACTGTGTTTAACAATGTAGAAGAAATTCCAGACTCAAAAGAAAAATTTTCTGTCCTTTTTCTCAGCCCACAAAAGCTGTTAGAATGGATTCGAACAGTGGAGGGCACTCTTGCTATGCAAAACCCGGCGCTGACCTGGCACACACGGTTTGATCTATTCAGTAGCCTGGATCTCAGAATTTGTTAAGTAACAGCCACCTGTGGCACAGGCACTAACTGTACTCTGCTTAAAACATTTGCAGCTTCTAATCTGTGCAGCGAAGCACTTCACTATATCAAACACTGGCGCCTTTCTCTGTGGACGCAGATGTGGAACAGATGCAAGTTTCACAAATTGTTTGTAATATCTGTGCAAGATATCATATTAAATAAGACCTGTGCTATGTTTTTCAAAGTCATATAAGCACTTACTCGGTTGGCTTTTATGGCACAGGTTGGGCAGAATTCGTCTACAAATAATGTGGGTCCCTGTAAGAATTAAGTTTATTTGGAATACATTTGGAATGCATCGAGTTTTATTTGGAATCCTAAAAAAAAAAAATAAAATCGAGGTAAATACTTCTAACACAGCTGATATGAAAAAAAAAAATAAAAACTGAAAAACCAAACCAAAACAAATAAACAGAGGCAGAACCATAGAGATTCTGAATTGCTTTCCTTAGAAACTGCAAAATTAACCACATCTTAAACTACACAACTCTTAACACCCGGCATAAATTAATGAAGCCAATCACTTTCTGAGCAAGCACAGAAAGGAGGACAAATTTGGTTTTAGAGGCTGACAAGACAAGGAGCCGATGTGAGGACCAAATCCTGCATCTCCTAAGAATCTCAAAACTGAACTTACGAATTCTTGGCTCCTCTGAATAAAAAGGACTCACAACCAGGAGTGCTTGAAAGAGCAAACCTGGAGCAGTTCAATGCCAGCTGTGATGCTCAGTCGTTTTGGTCTTTCGCCATTTGTTTGGTCCTTCACTGCAGAATTACCCAGGATAGCAAAGCCATAACGATCTAGACAAGTCCTTTAGCTTTCACCATTTATAGCTTTGGGGACATTAGTGCATCAACAAATTCATAAATAAAAGCTATCGAATGGCACCAGGAGAAGGGGTCTCCTGAAAAGCTGAATGACGAGTTGGTTTTGATTATCTGGAACAAAAATACGGCAGCACCTGCAGGGTTAATTAAGCAGCTCAAGATGCTGGGCTTCACAAAAGGAAACCTTTTTCCTACTCTAAGGACTGTAAACACTTGTGTTGAACTAGATGGGCATTTGATAAGCTGTACAGCATGTAGCAAACTCCGAGGGATCTCTAGTTAACACTCAAATTCAGTGTTAACACTTAACGGAACAGTGGTAAGCCGTGCTGCCAAGGTCAACTGCACAGATGTACTAATTGTATTATGAGCTTGACATCTAGTGGCCACCCCTGGCAGGGCAAAGCAGGCAAAGGTTAAATCAGCAAGCCTTGTCAAAGCACTTCTAACTACCCACCCTGAGGGAGAGGAGACCTGGGGAAGCTTTCTGGGACTCCGCGATCCCACCTTCTGGCCGGCATTCCCCGGCGGAGCTCCCGCGGAGCGGCCCCTCCGCGCAGCGCCCACCTGCGCCCGGCCCGGCGGCGGCTGCGGGGGCTCAGCAGCCAGCCCGAGCGCTCCGCCGTGCCTCCCTGCCTGCCTCCAAAGGCTGGAAATGCTCTCCGTGTTTCTTTTGCGACGGTGATAGCTCTCAGATTTTTTAATTTTTTTTTATATTATTTTTTTTCTTTTTTTGGAGGTGCTTGGGGGAGGAACACCCCATACACGCCAGCGTTAGGAAGTGGCAATAAGAATTTCAGAAGAGGTTTTTGTAAAGATTTAGCTTAGGCTGTAATAACAAATATAGTTCAAGTAGGCTCACTTTTTGCACACTAAATATAGCAAGGAAATAGTAAAGCCCTCTCTCCTTAATCCTTTATCTTTTCACTTTTTATCTCAAAAGAAACAGATTTTTTAAAATGTGTCGCGTTATGGTTTTCTATCGCCCTTACAAATATCTGTCTTTCTGGCTTTCATGGTTTTGAAGGGTATTTCCTTGATAAGAAGAAATGTTCAAGACTAACAGCACTATAACTGAGCCAGCTCCTAAAAGTGGACCTAATTTTGGCCTAAATTCCCTTTTTTTTAATTAATGGAGAACCTTCACTACATTTAGTGGGAAATTTTAAGAGCGCAAAGGAAACAGGATTGACATTGATATATAAAATTCAATATGAGTGGTAGAACTAGATTTACTAGTGCTTCTTCTGGAAAAAAAATGTAGACAACTACTCTCATTTTACAAATACAATACAATAAAATAAATTATTTTTATATGCTTTATTGCAGAAACTCTGTCAGTACTTAACTATTTTAATGTCATGCCTGACCTGGTTTATTATCAACAAAAGTGATTGACTCATGCCCTGGCTGCTGGATAGTCAACAGATATGCTTGTCTATGTTTGGCAGACAACAAATCAAATGAAGGAGAGATATCGGGAAAATCTTCCCAGGACTCAGACTATTTTTCAGATGACACTAATACACTTTGTTAATTAGGGTTTTTTTTTTACTCTTTTTCTAATGCCACATGTGTTTTGAATTGTAGCTTTTCCTCTGTCTTAGGCAAGGAAAAGTAATTTTCAACAGCTAAATGTATGCATGTTAATAGCTTAATTGCATAGAATTTGAACAAACACCTTTCAAAATTTCCTCCCTCTCACTCTGAAAAAAGTGCCTTAATGTCTGCCCCAGAAGATGGTGAGACTTCAAGACCAGCATCACCAGATAAAATCTGACCCAGTTTTGTCTACTTCCATTGTTATACATACATCAGTAAATTGGCCAATTGCTGTAGTTTCCTTATTATTCCAAATATTTTTCTATGGCTAACACAATTCAGCCCCGAGTATTTTTAAAATTACACTATCACAAATGTTACCTACTTTGAACATGAAGTCTCTGCTGTATTTGCAAAAGTATTTATATAAAGTTTCAATTACCATTTCTAATCAAAGGGACAATTTATAGCGATACTAATTTGCCCTTTATTTTTCAAAACAAAAAGCCTTCTCTTACACTTGCCTCAGAATAAATATTTGCAAAAATCAAGAATAAATATTTGCAAAAATCACCTAAGTTTTATGTTTACTGACAGCTGCTCGTGACTTCTCAAGTTTGAAATGCAGCAGTGTCTAAGCAATAGAGAATAACCTCAATTTCATACTGAGGAATGACCCCCCAAAATGTGTTTTATCCCTCCCTATATGCAGATGGAGTGACCACACTCACATGAGGCTGGCTGCTACATACTGAACTGTGTCTTTGCTGTAGCTGAGCCTGTGTGTCTGTGTACATACTCCAGAAGAATACTAAGTGCAGTCACCAAACTGCCCAAAACTGCACAGCCCAATCCCACTTTACCAAGATGGAACAGATCAATTAGTTTAGATTATGTTGTATGTATTGAAGAGTGGGAGAAAAAAAAGAGGTCCAATATTTTCAGAAATGACTGCAAAAGGCACATTAGAAAACTCTCTTTACACAGCTCACTACAAGGTATCCCTCCCACCTCAGGCTAAATATATCTTTGCCAGAAACTTCACATGAAGAAGTCCAAAGCACCATTTGTCATCACTCGTACCAGAACCTCACTTGCACACTCTAAGAATCACTTTTTAGCACTTAAAAAAGAAACAAAACCCAACCAAAAAAAAAAAATCAACAAAAAAAAGAAACCCAAAAACAAACAAAACACTTTCTATTACCTCTGCTTTAAAAATACAAATGCTATGTCCATGGTTTAATTTTAAAATTAGTTGGAGTTGAAGCATGTTTATTGTATCTACAATTCTGATTCATTTGTAATCTGGTGAATTAGGCAAGTGTATTAGAAATGTAATTCCAGCTATTACAATGCGTTACATTTACTGAGAAACTGAGATTATTGTATTCTACAGGCAGTCATCTGAGTCCTGCTGCTGCTGTTTTTAAATGATTTCCAGCAGATCTTCTCATTTAGCAACCTCAAATTGTGGGGTTTTTAATACGTATTTTTGTTCACTCTTCTACACCACAATTACTCAAGAAATATATCATCACCAGCTGTTTGTTAACATTTCTTTTCAAAATTATTGAAAAATATATTTTTTAGCATTTCACTTTTGACTAATAATTTCTAACGATTTTGAGTGTATATCTGTAGCTGATGACATACTAATTATCTTCATATTTCCAACAGTTTCTCACCACCATGACAATGTCCTGTTTGAATGAAGTTGTGATATGCTGTAGCCCAAGATGGCAATAAAATTATTTGTTTAGATTCTAAAACTTTTGTGATAACGTTAGCATGAAAGTTCTGCTGTGACCAGTCAGCTTAAAACCCGGCCTAATGTTTGTGTTCTGTCCTGCACCCTAAACTTCCAGGTTTCTCTCTGTTGCTGTGAATGTCCCTTCACTGTGAGGATTATATTTATGGGACATTAATTTTTAAATGCTCCATTTTATAAAATCTATTTTGAGGTGATATTAAACATGATTTCATTAAATAAATAATAAGCTTCATTTGCTTGGTCTTGCATTAACTCCTTTGGAGATAAGGAGCAAAATGACTGAAAAGGCTACACATATGAAATAATACTGCTTAAACAGTTTGCTTTCATAAAATGACAAATATTCTTGCGCTGTGCGAACTATTTTTGGCCTGTTGCAAAATACACTCAGGAACTGTAGCAATATCTTGATCACAGCTGTGGACAGAAATGAAGAACACTGACTTGACAAGAAGTGTTTTAATTCACGAGACTTGGAGCTCTCATTATATCTGGCCTATAAAATTGCTTTCAAGTATGGCAATCGTTAGGCTTCCTAATATAACGTGTAAATGATTTACATTACACTAATGTGCACTAGATAGCCCTCTGCTCCTGTAGCCTGTCTCCACCTTGCTCACATTTCTCAAATGGAAGTGCAAACCCAACTTTAGCTTGTTAATTGTTAACAATCAAGGGTTTCACTCTATTAATTAAAATATGTTTTAATAAAAGGAAACATAGCACATTTTGATAACAGCCTTCTAAGTCTGAAAAGTATTTTTACATTGTTGCATTTTAGGGCTGCTGTGAAAGCCGATTTTGTGCTATTCAGGGACCACAATAATAACGCTTTAAAATTCCTCACTGGGATGCAATGTAGTCCTTTTGATGGAAAGACTGTCTTTCTCATTCGGCAGAAATAAATCCATTCATTTGATCATGTAGTCATTGAGGGCAATACAAAACAAACCAAGTGTGAGAAATTCTATGTGATGAAGTAAACAAAACAAAACCCCCCCAAAAAGGGGAAAAAAAAAAACATTTCCATGACAAAAAGATTCTTTGTCCTTAATCTACCCACCATATGCAAGCGTTTCTTTTTAGCATATCTCTTGTTCTAATCTCGGGTGACATGGCTACATAGATAAGATTCACAAAACAAAACAAAAAGCTAGTTTAACAATTTTTTTCAATTTATTAACTCACCAGGAGTGTCATAATGAAGTAGTGGGGTTTTATTTTCCTGTACTGAAATGGATTCAGAGCATGTAAAAGTTTATAATGCTAATGATAAATTCTTAGACCTAGAGTCCAACCCAAAAGAGATGGGCGCAACAAATCTTGCTTTCATAATAAAATACTAATTCTTATCTACTTGTCTATATTAATTTATTTTACACGACCACTGTTTCCTAAGGAAAAGAAAAAAAAATTTGAAAATGCACTGCTTTGCTCCTCCACTGTGACAGAAGGAAGCATTTCTCTGTGTGCCTGTTATTGTCAACACCCAAGTGGGTTTTCCTGGAGCAGTGGCAGGAGCCCCCTTAGCAGCTCTGGACAGTGTGGGACTTGCTCCCTGCCTCCCCAAACACCCTGGGAAGGAGCAGGAGGCTTAACAATTTGCCAGTCTGACAGATGTTTTAACCTGATGAAGTGGATTCATGCTGCCTTAAGCTTCAGGGCTGTAAAGTTCAGATACAATAGTCAAAATCCTCCTCAGGCTTCAACTTTGCTGCCTTTCTCTCCTCACAGATGCAACTTAAAAGTAATTATAGTTTTAAAGCAGGAGAAGGACTTTTTTGTCTTACTTTTCGAAAGGAATGAGAGAGAGAGAGAGGAGATAATATAGTGGAGCAAGGGGCCTACACAGAAAGCCAAAAACATTGGGGATCCCGCTTGGTTATGTGAGAAACTAAGAAAGCGGTGGTCTCTATGTAAAGAGGAAAAGAAAAACTTTCAAGTGGAAGCTCTCAACTTAGTCCAGGAGAAGAGAGCATGGACTTTGCACGCTGGAGTGCCAGGGACTACTAAGGAAATTAAAACTAATAAAAAAAAAAAAAAAAAAAAAAAGGAAAAAGTAAGATGGAAGAAGAAAACCCTGCAGCCCTATTCCTACAGCAAAGTGGAAATAAAGCAGGATTACAGTCCAAATCTCTTCAGCTTTGGACACTTGTTCACTAGCTGCCCGGCAGCCCAGATGCATAAAAGCAAGTGTGCGTGTGCCTGCGTGTGGGGAGGAAGCGAGGAATGGCGGATGGGCGAGAAAATAACCCTTCCCCACTGCCTACAGCCGGCGCGACAGGGGCTGGTGGCGTTGGTGGCACTCCGTGTCACCTACCACCGATGATAATTACAGTCGCAGCAGAGCCAGGAGGCGAAGGGGGGAAGGCAGCGCAGGGGGGAAGGCTAAAAGCTTCTGCTCAATCCTCTCGAAAATAATGAAACCAACTCCGCTGGCCCCGCGCACCCGAGCGGCTCTGCCCGCTCCTACCACGGTCACCCCCCGGTCCCCCGGGGCGAACGGAGGGAGCGGCCGGGGCAGCCCCCGCAGCCTGGGCGGGCGATCCGGGGCCGCGGGGGCATCCCCGGGCAGCGGCAGCCCTGGGGCTGTCCTGGGGCCCGGCAGCCCACGGCCCGCGGGACCTCCCTCGGCCTCGGGCAGGGCACCCCGGCCCCGGCCGCCCCAACTTTCCTGGAGCCGGCGGGGAGAGGGGAACATGGCTTCTGTCCGCTCCGAGCCTCCGCCGGGAGGGAGCAGGAGGGGGGAAAAGGGGGTACCCAATAACACAGGGAGAAGGAGCGCAGCGGAGAGGAGGAGGAGGAGGAGGAGGAGGAGGCAGGCGCTGCTCCGGGGCGCCCGTTCCTGCAGCTGCTCGAGCCCGGGTGAGTGGGGAGGGAGGGCCGAGCCCCGCCGCCGAGCCCAGCCGCGATCAAAGCGCTGGGGAGGCCGGGAGGTTGCTGCTGGGAGGGCTGGTTCGGCAGGGGGTGGGCTGCAGAAACTTGGCTAAACTGCGAACTTCTCAGTTCCGCTGCCTCTTCCCCCGGCTGCTCTAATTCCCATTCTCCCGCTGCAGAGTAATTGCGCTCCCATGTTCACCATCACCATAAATTCACCTATCTCCATCCGAAACACACTCACAAAAAGAGAGAGAGAAGGAGAAAGAGGCGCCGGGAGCCCTTACCGTGCTCAGAAACTACCTCTGCTTGCAGCTCTTCGTCCGATTTGAGATGCTGGGGTTTCGCTTGCTTTCGACGAGACATGCTGCTAACTGAGCCGTCTTGACTCTGTTTTTTGCAGAGGCATCAGCGACGTGGAGGTGGCAAGGAGGGGGGAAGGAATTGGGAACGAAGGAAGGGGGGTTGGGGGCTAGAAATAACTGTTCACAAATAAAAGTCGAGTTGCAAAACAAACCAAACAAATAACAGAAAAGGCAACCAAACACCCCAGGGGGGGAAAAAAAAAAAAAAGAAAAAAAAAAAAAAAAAAAGGCAAGGCTAAGCAGCCAGCCAAACTGGGAGTGAGCGAGTGAGTGCGCGGGTGAGCGGGTGAGCGAGCGGGGGATGAGCCGGGCGGGGTGTGCGCGGGGCGGCGGGGTGTGCGCGGGGCGGCGGGCTGGGGCGGCTGCGCGCAGCGCGCATGGGGCTCAGTAATTATGATTGTGAATAATGCATGGCGATTAATGGTGCTGGGGGCGAGCACGGATTGGCGCGGCTCCAGCGGACTCAGGCTGCATATGTAAATGAAGGACGGGGCTCCGCAATTAGCCGCTTCGCTCCGCCAAATGATGCGTCTCCCCGGCACCGGCAGCGCCGCCTGCGAGAGGCACCGACCGCCTCGGTGGCGGCGGCAGCGGCGGCAGCGGCGGCAGCAGCGAAGCACACACGCACCACGCAGGAGGGAATCTGTTTTGCACACACTTTACACAACATATGTGCAAGGTTCACTTGTTGGGAAAGGTCACGATCATCGCTTTTCTGTCTGTCGTGCTTTCTTCCCCCCGTCTCTCAGTTTCTTTTGCTCTGCTTTCTGGGTTTTGTTTGTTTTTGTTGTTTTTTTTTTGGTTTTTTTTCTTTCTTCACATCACGCTGCGTCCTCTGGTCTCTCGGTCTCGCTTTCCCCAGAAGTTGAGCTGCAAAGCATCTGATTTCTGTGTGTGTGTGAGTAATTTCTTCCCAGGAGGAAAAGAAACTTTTCTGTGTGCCTTTTCTTTTTCCTTTTCTTTTCGGTGTGCTTTTTTTTCCAGCGTTGTACTGCTCTTTCGCCTTGATCTTCACATGCTTCTCTCTAGCTCTTCCTCCATCCTGTCTCCTTTCCCGTCGCTCTTTCTCTCTCCCCTTCCCGGCTGACTTTTGTTCTCTCCGCTCTCGAAAGCGCACGCACGCACACGCAGAAGACCTTGGGCAGTTTTGTCTTTCACCTCTCCTTCCTTCTTTGTCTTGCAGCTTCTTTCTCCAAGCAGAGACTCCCCGTTGGTGGTGGTGGTCACTTCCTGTTGTCCATTGGTAGGAAGTTTTTTTCTTTCTCCCTCTCTCTCTCAGGTTGTAATGACTTTTTGTGACACTCCTCACCCTTCCGCCCACCCACCCCCCCGGCTCAGCCGTGTGTCCTGTTAGCTAATGACAGCGGGCTCGCGTGTGCGCCGATGAGCAAGTCCTTGGTCTCCAGCAAATAGTATGAGTCGTCTCCCAGTTTTGGGGGGTGGGGGTGGCTGTTGTTGTTGTCGCCGGGTGATCCCCCCTCCCCTGCCTTGCCTCGTTCTCAGCGGCGCCGCCAGCTGCTCCCTGCGCGGCGGCTCCGCTGGTCGCTGCCTCCGCTCCGTGCCGAGGAGCGCTGCGCGCACCGCGGCCGCTCCTGATTTCGGGCAGATAAACTTTCAAGTTTAGGAGCGGAGCGGGTCACACGGCAGCTCCTCCTACTCTCCTCCTCCTCCTCCGCCTCCCGTGCCGCGCTGCCGGGGCTGCCGCCGGGGCTGCCCCCAGCCCCGCAGCCCGATCCTCTCCCCGCCGCCGCCGAGCCTCCCTCTCCGCACGCACTTTCCCAACAGCGGCTTTTCTCCCAGGCCCCCCCTTTTTTTGTAAAAGTAAGGGGGGGGGGGGGGAGGTGGGGAGAGACTTCCCTCCCCCCCACCCCCCGCTTTCCTCTCTTATCGCATTACAAGTTGCCGGGGAGCCGGGCCGAGCCTCCCCCGCCCCGTCCCGCCGACTCGCGTCCCTCCCGCCCCGTCCGTCCCCCGGGGAGGCGGGCGGCCCCTCCGCCGCGCAGCAGCTCCGTCTCCCCGGCCGCCGCCACAAGTTGCCGCTTCCCATGGCCGTCCCTGACCGCCTCCCCCTCGGCCGGGGCGGGCGCGGAGTGCGGCCAGCCCGCTCCCATGGCAGCCAGCCGCCGCTAGGATGTACCCCACCGTCGCCGATGGCCGCGGCGCGGCACCGCGCAGGGGCCCGCAGTGTGCGCACTGTCCTGGCGCCGCGCTGTGTATGTGTGTGCTTTCGAGGCGGGGGGGCTCCTTCAGCGGCTCCGGCGATCCCCTGCACCTTTTTGTTTCCTTTCCTTTTTTTTTTTTTTTTTTTTTTTAGTATTTTTGTTGTAGCCCGGCCCCACCGACCCCCGCCCCGTGCCAAGCTCGGCGGAGCGGTCCTGGCCCTCACAGGGGCGCGGAGGCGCAGCCCACCTTGCCGGCAGCGGGAGGGAGGCGAGCAGCTCCGCGCATGGGGCCGGGGATCAGTGAAAGGGATTTCCTCCTAATACCCCCACCCCAGCCCGTGTAATCCAGCCCTAGTCCTTAAAACACACTAACCCCGGCTTCTTTGGGAGCCTTCTCTGTGTAAACTTTCCCTGCTGATAGCTCCCTTTATCTCGTGAGCTTTGATACCCTGTCTCTGGGCTTTCGGTTTATTCCCCACTTTTACGTTGGTAGGCAAACCAAATAAAGTTAGAGGCGACAGTTTAGGCCACTCCGGATGGTTTGCTGACATGCACAACATCCGCGACTTCTGTGGGGCACGTATTCGTTAGAAACGGGCACGACCCCTAAGGGAAAGAACACTGAAACGCCAGATCAGTGCTTTTTGGTATTAGAGGAATGTACTTTTCTGTCCATCGTTTGGCGAGTTGTGTACACGACGCTCCTTGCAATGATTGCCGGCTTCACAATTAAAAAACTTGTTTACTGCCTATAAATTCTAGTGCGTCTTCTTCCCGTGTATCCATCCTTGCTGAAAAGTTTGGTCGTACTAAGAGTGTTTCGTTTAAAATACCTGGAGACAATGATGATGGTTAAAATATGATACAATTTTCTAATATGAAGTGGGAGGGGACGAGCCCATTAATTGAGCATGTTTTTTTTCCGACAGAAGTAAGGATTTATTGCAGCCGGCTCACACGGGTAACACATTGTGCGTGTGTGTGTATGTGCTGCGTTAGACAGTGGGCAGAGTGCAGGTGAAAGTGAGCATCTGCGGGCGTTCAAGTAAACCGCAGCAGCAGAGCCCTGAGTAGGGAGCTGGAGTTAGGGCTTCCCCTTCAAAAACAGAGAGGGACATTTATTCCGACTTTTTTAGGTGAGGGGGCTTAGCTAATACTCTCTTTGGTTGAGATATTTGACCGGAATGAGTGAGGACGCACTTTCATCTCGCCCAGGCGTTTTTCCCCGCAATTGCTGTAGTACCTGAAATATGTCAATTTTCATCCAGTCATCCTTTGAAAAGATTTGTTGCTGTTGCTGAGGCAACATTCCCCCCCCCCCCCCCCCCATCCCCCCCGCCACCCACCACCCAAAACTTCGGCATTTTCTATTGCTCGGTGCCTGGTTGTTCCCTCAGCAGCAGACGGTTTCTAGAAGAACGTTTTAAAAGTGCGATGTGAGGGAAAAAAAAAAAAAAAGGCAGCTCATTGGCAGCGTTATAAACCCAAAACTTTGTCCTTTGTAAAATTAAAATGATTGAAAATTGATATGATTTTGCTGAACGTGAGAGAATCTTTAAGTGGAAAATTAAATAATCCCGTCTTTAATGTTTAATGAACAATGGAGAACACAACAGGCAAGAAAGGCATAATTACCAGATTTGTATCTCTTGACATTAACATATTCTAGGGTTACAAGTGATACATTTTATGGTTTTCTTTTCCCTCATGCCGCTCGCCTTCCCACTTTTTCTCTGTGAGAAAGAGGCGGCCGCGCTGCGCGGGGCTGGCGGAGCCGGGTGCTGCGGGCGCGGAGCGGGGCGGCCGCTGCCCCCCGCCGGAGAGGAGCTGCGGAGCCCCGGCTCCGTCAGGCACCGCCGGGACGCACCGCCGGCCACGGCGCACATCGCCGGGGGAAACTTTCTACACGACCTGCGTGGAAAGCCCTGTCAGTGTAGCGGGCTCGGGAGGCGAGTGGAAAGTTATGAAGTGATACTCGTCTCCTCCTGCCCCTTCCTCCTCCCTCGCTCCCCACTACACCGCAAAGTTTTCCACAGACCTTTTAATTAATCTTCTTGAGTCGAGGGCGAAAAAAAAAAAAAGTAACTGCGTTCGCTGAAGTTGAAAAACACTGCCACTGCAGTTGGGGGGGCGGGGGGAAGGGGATGGGATCGCTTAGCCGCGTAAATCTCTGCGCACCCACACAGGTAGGGGCGCGCAGGCGAGCGGGGAGCGCGGCTGCGGGGCGAGCAGTCACGCGTGTTCCGGCTCAAACCGCGCCCGCTCGCTTCTCCCTCGCCGTGACTGGTCGGTCTACCAAAATACTTTACTAGTGGTGGGGAACAAAAGTGGGGTTTTTCCACCGTAATTAAATCTAATTTGTTAATTGTCTTCTTCTTTTGCGATGTTGCTTTCATTGTCAGAAGTGACACGTTATTATTCTGCCTGCTTAATAATGCCATTTACCAACCAGTACATGATATTTTTTTTTACATTAATGCGACACCTAGCTATACGTTTGCTTTAATTTTTATCCTTTTTCGGAGTTCATAAAAACCATCAGAAAGCTTATCTACAAGATTGACTCTACAAAGAGCATATAAGTAGTTCTGTCTACACTTAGGCTTTATACAAGGTTGTTGTTCTAAAACCCATCAAAGTTACCAACGTGCGGATAAGATGGATCTGACGTTTTGTGCAATCCATCTACTGTCTTTTAAAGTTATTCTTTTGCTCAGCAACTTTATTTGAAGGGGCATGCAATTATTTGGGCTTTATTTTCTGTCATCTCCTACTCTTCCTGGCAGGCTGAAGTATCGTCTTCCCACCTTCTTTCCGCACCACAACTTTTGTTTGAGGACCCTTGGGTTTAAATCCAGCACGATTTTTTTTTTTTTTTTTTTTTCTGTTTAAAGCTGCAACAACTGACCAGTAATTCGCTCTCACGTGAGCAAAGATATTACCATACTAATATTATTATTGGTAAGAAGAGGTAATTGATAACACCACCTGCCACTCTGCAGCAATCATGATGATAAATGTTTCCATCAGAGGGAAATCTGTGCTTGGTCTACCACAGCCTAACCCAAACAGCATGTCAAATGTCAATTATAAAGATGTTTCTTTTCTATTACAATTTTTTTTGTGGAAAGTAACTAGCCCCACCACGAGATTCATAGAACCAGTCTACAGCACATCTATGCCTAAATGTTTTGCCTTAAGCATTTAAGTTACTTTTTATTTTATTTAATACCTGTATCTTTAATACACCCTTGGGTCTAAATAAACATTGATTCATATACACAAAAGCTTATGTTCACATGTAGCAAACTCCAATTACCGTCTAGTTCCGTCCTTAACCTAACAATAATTTAACCAAGAATTTAAAATACTTTGTGGAACGTTTGCAATACACATCGTCGTGGGGACATTATCAAGACAACACACATTAGAGCTCATACACACATATCATTCACACATGTAGATGCAGATGTGCTATATGTATTAAACCCTTGTATTTGTATTGCAACACGTCTGTCAGTACATACCCCAGGAAGTGCATGTAGGAATGCAGTGTGCATGTAAAATTAGTGGGCTTAGTCCCTTTGAAAAAATCTGTATGTTTCTGAAAAATTTAAGTGAGATGTATATATATATATATATATATACACTGCAAGCACACACACAAATAAACAATGTTCCATTGTCCACTAATTTTAGCTATATAAATAGTGTCGGCAAGTATAAAAACTTTCATTGCCTTGGCTACAGATATGCTCAGAAGGTTATTATTAGTTTGTATTAATAGATGCAGGCCTCAAAAGACGAAATCAGCTATTGATAATTGCAAGAAGTATACAGCAGCTACTGTATCGATCGGCTTGTCCCTTATTCCCCTGGTATAGGAGAGATAAGAAGACACACTCTTTAGTGCAATATAATTTCTTTTGACCTATCTGCTTGCTACAGACTTATGATGAATAGCCAGAGTGGTTAAAGTCCTTTATCACGAAAGTTACCCCTTGATATAATATTGATTCTTTATAACTAGCTCCAAACACAAAAATCAAACTGTCCACTTGACCATCATCATCATCAATATCATCACAAAGGCTCTGGAATAAAGATCAGCACAGGACTGAAAACGCTTTCTATAATCTGCCCACCTAATCTTTATTTGCTGATCATGAAAAGAAAAGGGGTGTGAGTGTGTGTGTGTGTGTGTGTGTGTGTGCGCGCACACGACGCGGGGGCGGGGGCGAGCGGAACAGGGAATGTCATCTGAACAAATAATAATAATAAAAAAAACCCTTTTAGCTTAAGAAAAAGACCGTTCAGCCGCCTTCAAAAGAAACTAAGTGATGATCACCGAAGTTAATGATCACGCTTCGAAGCCCCGGTCTGCTGAAGGAGGGGATTCAAGTGCGGAGAAGGCCCGACGTGATATTATACTGGGGTGCCCCCCCTCCGCCCCCGAGCGAAGCGGTCTGCGGTGAATACATAGAGTTATGTAAGAAGCAATCACGGCAGAAGGGGGATCAGGCAGCATTCTCCTTGGCTAGAGTCAGGACTAACAAGTCGTCCTCTCAGTTTCTCTCCTTTTGCTGGTCCACGAAGCGATCCATCATTTCTTTTCAAATCACCTTGTGATCCGGTGAAGGCAAGAAAAAAAAAAAAGTCCCACGAGGGGAAAAAAAACCCCAAGGAACCTAGGAAACTAGCCGCTAATGTTTGGGTTGATGCTTAATGAGCATCTATAGGATGGTGTAGAAAAGAAAAAAAAAAAAAACCATAATCCACATGTACATTGCCCTAAATTAACGGTATTTTCTTCGCCTTCCCTCTCCATAGTACCAGCATGCTTTTGCTCAGGGTTGCATTAGCACAATCACCAGTAATTACAAGCGTGTGTACACTGGGAGAATGAAGATTGGGAAGGTGGGAGGTAGGACGTGATTCCCCTTTGGAGCAATCAGGACTGGGAAAGGTTTCAATCCATGCAAACGGTACGTTGATCATATTTAATGGGCTGGTTAGGCTGGCGCACGAGCCGAGGTGCCATTTCAGCGCAAGTTTGCTCTTTTCAGGCGAGAAGGGGAGGCGGGGGGAGGGAAGGAAGGACAGCGATGGAAGCGGCCACGGCAGCTGAAGTTGCATTCACACCGTCCAGCGCCCCGAGGGAGCACAGCTCGGGGGAGAAGGCGCTTCCTCGCCACCGACACTCTTTGTGGGGAACGGGCCGGGGGGGCAGCGCCGGCCACATCCCAGCAAGAGGCGGCCGAGCCGAGGGACGAGCGGGGCCGGACCTGCCCCGCCGGGGGTGACCGGGCCGAGCCCTGGAGCAGCGCCGGGCCGAAGCGAGCCGGGCTGGGCCGTGCCCGCTCTGGCCGTGCCCGAGCCGCCGCCGCCGCCGAGCCGCGGGCGCTCCCCGAGCGGCCACAGCCGCCCGCCCGGCACAGACATGGTGCGGCTGAGCGGCCCCCGCCCGGCCACACGCTCCGCCGGGGCTGCCGGCTCGGTGACACCCCCGCCCTGCCGGTGACACCCCCGCCGCCCTGCTGCGCCGCTGCCAACTTCTCCAGAAGGAGCAGATCGCTCCCTGTCTTGCCGTGCCTTCTCCAGCAGCCTCGGCTCGGCCGCCGCGGGGCCGCCGCTCCCCTGCGGGGCTTTCCCCGGGGGAAGGTTCCCACCGGGAGTTTCCACGCACGACTGTGGCCCAGGGAGGGTCGCGGAGGTGGCAGCCGTGACAGCCGGCGACTTCAACACTGGGAGTCGCGGCCAGGCTCCTGCCCTTCCCGGCTCCCTCCTCCCCGCGCATCGGGGACAGACCCCCCCACCCAAGAGAGCGACAGCGGCAACAATTAATGTCATCGTTCTCCCTAGCGCTCCGCACAGGAGGCTCCGTTTGCTCCACGAGCGGCTCATAAACACGGATTTTAAAAACTTTTTTCCTTCCCACTAAGTCATCAGCACCCCCTCTCTCTGCTCCTCCTCTTCACTGAAAAAATCCTGCGGGGTCATTGAAATAAACCCCAACCAACATCGCAGGGCGGGGAGAGATGGGAGAAATACCGAGATCTGCTGTGGCCTCAGTTGCCGCTCCTCATTAGAGCACACAGACACAGAACTCCTCCGGAGTTCTGTAGCCCTAGCTGATAGCTCAGAATCGCTCACTGACCTTTGCAGTAGATATTGTTAGAGAATGAAATCAGTCAATCAAATTTTTTTTAAAAAGACAGTCTTTTGTCCAGGTTATGACATCTGGCCTGAGATTAATTATAAAATCAGCATCACAAGTACACACAGGTGGATGGAGTGTTTTCTTAACATTTCAATGCTTTTTCGGATAACAAGAGGCAAGGTTTCTCAGAAGATTCAATCTAATCCACAGTGGTCTCTTCCTAAAACCAGAAGATGACAGAAGGACAAGAATGAAGAACTGGAAATGGGCAAATGCATCATGGCAGTGACTGGTGGGAGAGGGGCAGAAGGATGCTTTCAGCCTTATACAACTGATACATAGAAATAGTTGATCAAACGGTGATGGACACTGGTTTGTTTGTTTGGGTTTTTTGTTTTTATTTTTTTGTTGTTGCTGTTCAACAGTGCATATCTTTGCTATGACCTAATGATATGTGTGCTATTGAACTTCACAAAATGCATTCATGCAGGTCTAGGTGTAAGAGTTGATGACTAACAAAAGTCATATAGATTAGAATCAATTCCCCTTATCTGGTGACAAAAAATAACATCGTGTCAGCACTGTGTACATCCTAGCGTCAAATGACACAATATAATTTGATTAGTTGAATAAATAATCAGCTATATAGGTCACCTACTTGTAAATTAGATTACCCTGCTTGGGTACAGGCAGCACCTGATTAGGAAACAGCTTCTCTCTATGTCACTCTAGCTTCCCTTTAGAGGGAACGTCTGATATTTTCAAATGCAAGGGCTTTTGAAAATGCTTTGATAATTTGCAAAATCTGTATGTGTTTTCATATTTGCGTGTAACATTCATGCAGTTTGTGCTAGTGTTACCACCTTTACTACCAAAGCTAGCTGAGTTGTCCCTGTTTGGCTGAGTATTTGCAAGTTTTAAATGATAGCCCATGTGCTGTGATCTGAAATAAGGATAGCTGAAATACAATCTTTTTGAAAACTAGGCAGCATACATTTCCATAAATGATTTTGGCTAGCCCACTCAGACTGCACACCCATATGAATAACAGGAATGTGAGAAAGAATAAAGTGTTAGATAAGGGAGCATGGAAACATTTAAATTCTGAAGTCCACTCTGAGGAAGATCATCAAATCTCAAGATAAGTATGTTGGCTTTTCAATGTAAACCATTATGTCACGCTGCAGAAACAGGAGAAAGCTCTAAGTATGTGGGAAAGCTTTTAAGGGTTGGCATTTTTGCTGGGTTTGAATCTTTTTGTAATACTCTATTGGCCAGAGAGATCTCTGAAAATCTTTTTGGTGTTTTACTTTTTCCATAACTTGTAAATTTTCACAAATTAAGTAAGCAACATGTTGGAGTATGGTTTCTTTTCAGATCATATGTTTTAGTTCATACAGTGTAGCCTGGGTTAGAATCATTCAGAGATATGTAGAAATCAGGAGGAGGAAAAGAAAGTGCAGCCTATAATTAATACTTGGTAAGGAAGCACTATTAAAAAGGAAGAAAAAGGGGAGTTTGATAAAACAGATAGGAGACTGAGCCACTTGAGTAGTAAGAGGATGGTGGTAAGGGCAAAAAGGTGAAACAGAGATGATGGGAAGGGAGATTATGTGGACAGAGAGAGAAGAGGCTAGTGTGTGACTGTGGAGAAAAGAAGTGTTTTGGAAATGAGTTCACAGAAATTAGCAAATGAAAAATTACAGCCTTTATTTTACATGAATGGTTATGCAAGGTAGGATTCATAAAAACTACTTGAGACTGAGTAACAGGACAAAATTCTGAGGATTTTGGTATATTAGACCTGTGGATCCCATTTAAAACTGCTCTTTGAAAGCAGAATGAAACATAAGTTTGTTTGAGAAGTTTCTAGGCATAAAGAAGGCACAAAGGCTAATTTCTGATATGGCAGTGTTGCTCTCTTTGGATGTACCATTAATAAAATGAAAGAAAAATATATAATTCTTCCCTGCTTTGCTCTCTAAGAACTGCAGCTGATAGTGTCACATTATTGTATATCTGTTATATGGAGATTTTATAAATAAAAAGCACATCTTTTAGTTTAAGGTGCTCATAATGTGACCATAAAATAGCATACATTTTCAAGTATGCACATTTGCCTCCTTTGCTCATGTAACCTGATAGCCCTTTCATTTAAGTAAACCAAAATGACAGTGACATTAACTTGCTGGTTTTGTTTTGGTTAGTGTTTTTTTTCACCACTGAAAGGTGTAAAATTATGGGATGGTGATAGTGGAGTGACTCAGATAAAATTTATAAAGCATTACCTTTGGGTTGCAAAGATTTACCTAAGGAGTGCAATAATGCTCTCACCTCATGATTTTATACCATTACAGCAAAATCTCTACCACTGCTGGGATCAAAATCAATTGATCAGTCAATCACCCTGCCTGCCTCTGCCTGCTAACAGAAATGATACTGAAGACTCTGTTCTTACCCCTCTTTGTGAGAATAAAAGGGGGAGTTTTGCTTCCCTGTTTGGAATCTGTCTCCTGAATGAATGCACCAGCTTTTGTGTGTGTGCATGTGCACCTATTTGTGTGTATAGAAACATAGAATCATTTTGCTTTGAAAATACCTTTAAGGTCATTGAGCCAGGTATGTACATTTCGAAGTCACATACAGAACTGTACAGATATATCCATGTAGATCTGAAAACTGTGTTTGCACACCTCTATTCTCTCCCTGAACACAGAACTTGATTTTAAAGTAACATCCAACCATGCATTCCTCTTTTCAAAAATTATTATCTTAACCATCTGTGCAGCTGATTGCAGTATCCATCCATGACAGTAGTTGCGCTGTGTTTTCCCTGTCAGGTGTAGAGAAATATTTCTGGTTGAAAGATCCACCTTTCCTCTAAGTGGGAAATTTCTTGTGTATATGTTAATTTTTTGCGTGCTCTCAAAGCAAAAAAATGCTTCTATATCATGTGATACAAGTACACTTTCCAAATGTAGAATCTGACTCAGAGACACTGTATTAAATTCATGAGAACAATGAATTCAATCCATTAGGTAAGTTTCTCTTAGTTTTACCAATATTTCATATATCAGGTTTATATTTAAACTAGAGAAGAACAGAGACACACAAACAGAGGAGAGGTGAACCAGGAGGTTGAGACCAACCACTCACATCTTATGGTTAGAAAAATTTTCCATGATGGGCAGGCAATTTTAGTGTCAATATCAGTATGGTTTCTGACATTCCCCAAAAACACCTAGTAGAGGTCAGTGCCACAGACTGATAACAAGTAAGCCAGACAACTGTCATGTGGCAGCACAACAATTTGTATGTCTTTCTGTTCTCTGGCAAGGGTGCATTACATCTGTACATCTCTAGTGCTTCCTCTTATCTGCTTCTCCATCTCTGCTTCCATGAGAGAGCAATATCAGCTCTGCATAACCCAGCACAAGTTGCTCTCTTTGAAATAACCTTCATTTTATTTAGTTCTGGAGGAGACTCCAAAAGGGAGAGGGAAGGTGCACAGGGGCAGGAGGCACTGCTGTGTCAACAACGCTGTCCTGCAGGTCCATCCTTCTGCGTGTCAAATCCTGCCTACACACAAGGATTATCACTTAACTTCAACACAAGTCTGGTTCCTGAGCTTCACCACGTCCCTGATCATGGAATGGGACTAACACTCTCTTAAGTACTGGGTATTAATTCATGCTCCAAAGGCGGACATTGTGTGAGTATGGGCAGTGCCATGCTGTGAAGCCAGGCACTCCTGGCAGGAAAGGAAGAGCTTGTCCTCATAGTTTGTCACCAAAGAGATGATTTATGCCAAGGGTTTTTTTTTGAGGTAAAAATCCCCTCTTTTAAGCCTTGCTGCAAGACACTGACATGCAGGCAAATCAGGTAGTCTTGTTGTGTTATTTTCATGTACTTGAAATCCATATAATTTATTTTAGTGGTCAAAAATAGGATAAGCGAGGTGGTGCCACATACGTGTTCTTTATTGCCTGTTTCATTAGCTGAGTTGTTTGGATCCTGCTGTTTTCAGTGAAAGATTTTGTATTTGACACATGAAGCTAATATCAGTCATTAGGTACAACTGCCTGTGATTGGTGCTCTATAAATACCTATGCACAAGCAGTTTGTGATTGTTGCTGTGTAAATACCTACCAGAGATAGCCCTGCTCTGGCCAGGAAATGAATTGAATTGCCTACAAGAAACACATAGAAGTGTTAGTAGGCAGTGAGAGAAAACTCTTCTAAACTCCTTTGCAGAGGTAAGGATGTTGGTTTCAGGGACAGTGACCTCACTGAGGGACCCTGCAGGTGCTGCTCCTAGTGTCAAAGGCTCCTTGCAGCTTTGTCTGGCTTCCAGGTAGTGTGACATCAATGGACTGGCTTTTCCTACCTGAGGGGGCCAGACCAGCAAGGATGGTGTGCTGCAAAGCTTGGTGTCATGTGGCTGAAGTGACTACTCAAAGGGACTTACTGCCATAGCAGATCACTGAGGTGTGGAGTTTGGCCATCCTTAGCCTCATCACTCATTCTACTGTCACTGTTTTGACAGTTTGTGCCATATCCCCTAGTTTCCTTCAAAAATATCTTCAAATCCATGTGTAACGCCTTTACACACAGACTGAGTACTCTGTGTTGGGGAGTGATTACAGTCCAGGTTTACATTGTTTTTGTGGTAGGATTTTCCCTTTTTGCATCAAGAATACAAGGTAAAACCACTCACATTCTTGGTTATTTCTGTAATTTGAGACATACCTTCTTCATCTTAACGCAGGAATCATGGATCACACCTCCAGGTAAACAGAGGTAAGAAAAAAAACAGTGAGAAAAGGTTTTCACCTTGTTGATACAACTTTGCTGAGTGAAATTTCAGTCCAAGCCATGTGGAGACAGGAGCTCAACTTCAAGCTTGTTGGATAGTTAAGACAAGCTCTGAGGGGCTCCTACATAAACAAACAGGACCTTGAGTGCTGGTGTGTTAGTCCAGCCAGGAAACTGTTCTTGGGTTGGCTATGCAGGCTGTTGGGAAAGCTGTCTTGAATTCAGCTGCTGAAAGCAAAACTTAGTCCTTGGAGAGGTGATGGAGGTTAGGAAGTCCAGATATTTCAGATGTGTGAAGAACAGCAACATTTTAACCATTGGTTAACTGCAGGATGTAGAGAAAGTGATGACCATGATAAGCAAAAGCATACCAATGCCTCTGTAATCTGCATTTGCACAGGGCCAAATATATTCCTGCTTACAGAAGTCGGTAGTCTGATAGCCTGAATTATGTGGACTTGCTGATTTCAATGGGAACTGCATCCTGATATAATATAGAATCAAATTTGGCTGTTACATCAGATTGGTGTAAGTTACAGTAATTTTGAACATCTGTTGAATCACAATTAAGTATGATTATGTACTTCACCCCCTATAGTAATTTCCTTACCTAATTACATCCAACCACTTTGCATGCCACTGTTGAATTTGCCCAGGTATATTTCTGAGTCAGTACTCCTGTAGCTCTGCAAATGCGATGATGTTGAGACAAGAAAGTACTTTTTTAAATTAAGAGCAATTTACAATATGTTACACTTTCAACATTCAATTAAATAATAAAGATATGAGAATAAAATCCTTTTGCAACTCCAGGGAGCCACTGATGGAATAATCTGCAAATAAGATTAAAAGATTTCAGTACAACTAAGATTGCCTTTCATGACCTTAAATGTCATCCACATCAGATTTAATTCCAAACAACAAATTTTTCCTTTTTCATTAGTCAGTCCAGGAGAGAGATGATAACGCTTAATCATGATGTACAAGATGGGTATTAGTACGTGAATAATAATTTATTTTCTAGAAATACATACTGCTTGGTTATTTCTCCATTTCAACAGTAAAACCTTAGCTGTGTAATGTATGTAGAGCTCCCACCTGCAAACATGATTATTCTGCACTGTTGACATCACATTATTATGCAATCAATACTTTGGCATGACTTGCATATTTTTTAGTTCCTCTGAAAATTTGTTACTTTATACTTCTGCTTGAATAAAGAAATCTTTCCTACCTTCCTATTATCCAAGTGCATTTTTGATTAGTAATTACACATTTCCACATAAAGAGCAAATCGGATGGAAGAACTATCCCTCTTCCTCCCATATATCAGCAAGATGATTTGGCCTAAGTGAAATTTCAATAGTGTGTGAGAGATTCTGAGGAGGGAAGGAAGAATTATTTTTTCATCTGTTATTAATTTGGTAAACAACCATTTAATATTAATTAGTTTCACAGACAACATAGTCTTTGACTGTGTACTGCTACTGCTGAGCATATTATCTGAAACAATTTAGCAAAGTCTCCTGAAGTATTATCTGAATTCAGGCTGAAGGGCTGGTACGAGAGCTTCCAGGTGGACCACCTGACAAAATTGTATTAGAAGTGAACCATAAGAAGGTTTAATCAGATTCTTTTAAAGAAAAGGTTCAGAAATCCATTAGACTCACTAGCAAAACTGATTGCCTTGAGTGGGTATGGGTTTGTATCCTTTCATGTTCTAAACAAACAGCCAAGCTTAGTCCAGCATTATATATTTCCTGCTTGTTTAGGGAAGCTGGCAGCACCAAACCACCCAAATGAAAAAGCAGCAAGTTTCAGAATTCCCCTGCAAGGTATCAATTACAGACACCTCCATTTCTAGTAGGAGGCTAGTAAGGCAAGGATATGAAAGGATGTCAGAAATCCCATTGTTGCCCTTGGGAGCCTAGGTCCCTTGTATTTATACAAGTGTATATGGACATATAAAATAATGGGATCTTCCCTTGCAGGCAGCTCTCCATCAGAACCACACCTGTGATTTAATTAGGATGTATCAAACCAGAAAAAATTCACAAAAGTTATTTTGCTTTGATAAATAGGTGTTTTCTGACAAGGCTTGCTTAGAGCATTCTTTACCAGTGTTGGTGACCTCAGTTCTTGTACCCCTGCTACAAAGGGCTGTGATAAGTTGTATTCAGACATTACAGCTTTCATCAACTCCATGAATATAGAAAGCCGCTTGCCTATGTTGGATAACAAACACAGCATTTCTGTTTGATGGATTTTATGCATCAGTCAGATTCATAAGAATTCCAAAATGCAGTAACTGACATGAAATGATACGGATAAGGCAGTAATAAAAGCTAGGACCTGGGTTTTCTATCTGCCTCCTGCAAATTGTCTTTAATGCTTGCACCTATGTTTATGTACTACAACTTTAGGGATACTTTCCCTGATGGATCATCACTGTGATGCTCCTAAATCTCACAAACTAATATTCAAGTGAGAACCAATTACAGATAGAGTGGCCTGATTTGTTTAAAGCAGGATATGTAATTCTGAAGCAACATTTAAAGACAGCTCCTTGGATGTCTTCATTTCTTATCTATGAAATGCATGTGTTTGCAAACATTACTTACTGAGCTTAACTTCATGACAACTTCATGAAGTACTTCAGCATTGTTCTTCCTGTGGCATTTTAGATGATGACTGAGGCCAGATGTTAAGATTGCTCTTTTTCAGTGACAATCAGTGAACAAAAATCCATGGGGTATGTTTTCAGAGGTACCAAGGACATAGATACTTTCCTTATACTGTGGGGCAGACAACATTAGGAGTTGTGTCACCTGAAGTTCAGCCTGAATTGTCACAAAAAGACCACTCTATTGACACTAACCTGCTCCATTTGTCTCTACCCAAAAGGACCATCCAGAGGAAAATGTCAAATAAGGATGTCTAGCACCATCTACTAATGACAATGTTAAAATAGCAGATTAAGTAACTTTGTGCCCTCTGTTACTTTCACATGCAGTTTCAGAAGTTGTCAATAACTTGTAAATCCTTGTGTTTTGGAGCCTCCCTTTGTCTTGCTCTCTTTGGTATGTAGGACTCACTCCAGCAGCTGAAGTTATAGGGAAAGTGTTATCTGAATGGAGAAACCAGACATTTTCTGCAGAGGACATCCAGCTGTGAATATTTCATAAGTTTTTTTCATCAGAATGTGTTGATTTCTTTCTCTTTTTCTTCAGTATAGGCAAAGCAGAAATATGTGACTGGTTTTCAGTTACACACTGCTCAGGCTGTGATATATGAAGTTTCAAAAAAGGTATCAGCAACTCACTTGTAGAAGTAAAGGATCAGAGCTCTTACACATGCTAATACAGAAGGTCAGCATAAGATTTCATGGCAGTGGGAAAAAGATAAATTTGATTTTGTTTATGGGACCCAGCTACAGTCACCATGAGTGAAATACAAATCCTATGTGGAGGATATGCATCAATTTCCTTAATGAGGATAGTAGCAATGCACCACAGCATGGAACCAAAAGCAAATGAGCAAAGTTGCAAAGGATACAAAATCTCCCTTTCACAGGAAATTTCAGGATTTCAGGATTTATTTTGCTTCTGAGGCAGAATAAAATCAAATCATTTAAAGTGACATTTTCAAAACAATTTCATTTTCAACCCCAGTCTTTAATCTCAATTTAAAATATAACACAATCTGAAGGCATAATTTCAAAATGAAAAATGGAGGCACTGCTCTGAAAAGGTTAATGTAGGGTATTTTAACCTTACAAAGGAGTTGTAATTGTTTTCCAGATTTTGTTGAAGTTGACACTTTCTCAGAAGAGCTTTGTTTTCAATCAAACAGCAGTTTTCCACTGAAAAAACATTTGGTTGGAAAAGTTCCACTCAAGCTAGATGAAGCATGGCAGGTTTGTAGATAAGGAGAATATAATTAGCTACAATAGAAATTTTGTCAGAAGGCTGAGGCTAAGAGCTCTCATGCACTGGATAAATACCACTGTACTCCTGAAAAGAGGACAAGCAGCTAGGGCTGTTATTTTGCTTCCCTTCCCAAAGGTTGCTGCTGCTGTACTACATCAGTGTCCTCCCCCCCCTAATCACACTGGTTCTACACCAACACAGTGGGGATGAGAAAAGACAATTACTTGCTGAGGATCTATTTTTGGGAGAAAATTTGAGCATATGCTCTGCTTTTGCAGAGTGTTAGCAGTTATGCTGAGGTCTCTGGGATGCCTCTCACAGCAGGAGCTAGGAGAAGCCACAGCAGTGCTGAGATGCCCATGGTCTGCTCTCTCAGTCATCTCCTTCTCAAGATGTGATCTCATAAGACCCCACTGAGGCTGCTGGGATGACAAAGCATGGATTTATGCGGTAACAGGCTTTCTTTTTCTGCTGACAAACAAAAGCCCAAATAAAAAACATATATCTTAGAAATACTGCACAAATATAAATGAAAAATATTTACCTCCAGGTTATTATCCAGAATTTTCATCCACTTTTTAATAGGTGAAAGGAAGCATTGATACGCAGGCCTGCATCATATTTTCCTAAGGCAGGAATCACTGCCTTAAGGCAAACTTCTTAATCTTGTTGATTTTACAAGGGCAAGTACTTACTCCTGGAATGTAAAAAGGATCTTCTATTTTATTTACAATAAAGTAACACATGCCAAGAAGCATCAGAAAGGAGTGGGGTAGAGGCAAATAATTTCCTCTACTAGGAGAAGCAGCATAGTGGAGACTAATTGTCCAAAAATGTTATTGCTCAATTTCTCACTCAAACTCATTTAGCTAACGAGGGTCAAATCCCATTTTCATATTGAAAGGGTAGGATGACTTTTTATTAAGGCAAGTATGACTCTACTTGTTTTATCATTACTTCTACCAAAATAAAATCTTCAGGCTGAAGATTACTGTATTCCAATTAGTATCACACTTTGCAAGGAAAGCATCCAATCATTGTGAGAAAATTGTGTTTCTCTATTAAACTAGCAGTCTGTGGAGGCTTGGTGTTCATTTTGATTTACTCCTGGCATAAAATAGGTGCCCAACATTTATTTAGGTTCAAAACTCAGGCACCGTTAGTACAGTAAAAAAAATATTCACCAAGGGCTATTAAACACAAAACTGTGGCCCAGGATGCTTCCAGCCACAGGCTGTTGAAAGATGTGTTACTATGTCAAGAAAGTGTAACCAAATGTTTACCTAGCTTTCTTCCCTAAGCATTCTATCTCTCTGGTGAAGACTGAAATAACAAAGTTAAAGCTGCATCTTAATAGGCAAAACATGTTTTAGTGTGGCTGCAAAAGACAGTCCTTGGAAATCTGAATATTCCCACCTGAGGTAGCCACCGACCTGTTGCTGTATCTTCAGTAATGTGTTTTTTCACTGGCGAGGTGCTCATGAGTACTACAACAGGTAGTTGTCTTGCTCCTTTGCCTGCAGAACAGGCAGTTGATTGAATACTTGCTGCAAGTATGTAGCAGTGCAGAGAAAAAAACCAAACAAAACAATGAGACCAAACTCAAAACAAACAAACCAACCCTCAAGTTCTTGAAAATGGATTTTCCTAAAAAATTAAATTCCTCACAAATCAAACCTGCAAAGGGCAGGAGAACATACTGTATTAGCTAGGGTAGCAGTGAATTATTAAGACATGCTAACAGGACTGAAAAAACTTATCACTTTCCTCAACTATAACATGGGAAAATTGTCATAGTGAAGCTGGATTAATCAAAGCTGATTTCTGCCGACTTTCAATGAGTATCAGGACTCTGCATTTCATTCAATCAACTGAAACTCATGTACTCAAAGTTATGCTTCTCTGTGGCCTTGGTTTCCTTGGCTTCCTAGGATTAAAAATAACCCTAAATTAATGCCCTCAATTAAAAATGCCCTTAAATGTTTGCATTCTGTAACGAGTGTTTCTAGGATTTCCAGACTGGCCTCACAGTCTCTCAGAGTAAATTGAGCTGATCTATTTTCATTTTGCCTGGATGAATACACACAAGTGACACTTGTGGTCTGATCCCACACTCTCCTTGCTGCTCTTGTTTGCCACAAAAATCCTCACACAGCTTTTCTCACTCTACTGGTGCATCAGGTGCATCACAAGGTGTCGGTGGAGTTCCAATGCAAATGAAATCCAATTAAATAGTCTTTCTTCCTTCCCTATGCAGAGTGATGACTGGAACCAATGGAAAATTAACTGCAGGTGGCTTAAAATCACTGATGCTTTATTGCCTGCTGATTTCTCATTGGAGCACCTCAGTCTCCTTTCATTTACACAAATTTCCTCCCTTCCAATGGAAGGGGCACTTAGGAGCAAATAACTTTTCTGTAAATTGGGCCATATGTCTAGTCCTCCAGGGGCCCACAGTTTCAGCCCTCATCTAGAAATTTCAGAATAAATCAGAATACGACAGATCCTGAACTAGAAGTACTTTACTGTTTATGTGAGAGCTTTGTCCTACAAATGGACTGACTGCTTGAATTTGAAATCCTTTGCTCATCTGGAAAGTCTCTGATCCAGTATCTGACAGGAGAAATGTCTCTCCTATCCCAGTCTCAAAAGACTTTCTTACTAGATCATTTCCTGGAAAGCATGTCCAGCGGAGTGTCACGAGCAATCATTTTTCTGTCTAGCCATCAGTCACCTTTTAAACTTGGCTTTCTATAGGTACTGTCTTATGTTAATATGAAGTCCTCCTGTGACAGAAAAAAGTGCAGATGTAATAATATACATAGCAATATATTTTCAAACCACCAGAGCCATTTCCTCCTCTTTTGTTCCCTTTTATGACCCTGATGTCATTTGGAATAAACTGTAATTGGGTCATTTTGTCATCTGCTGGGCAGCCTCCATTAACAAACCTTTACAGCAGTAAGTGCTGGTAGCAGGATCTCTGTCACAGGCAGTTGCCACTTAGTGAAGTTTCACAAACATATCTTCATTATTTATGCATGCTGTGCTTTATTACCGACGCCAGGTGTGAGCCAGGAACACTTCAGTACACACAGGCAGCTAAAGAGGTCAGATGTCAGTGCTGAAGTAATAACGATAAAAAACTGAACAAGAGACGTGTGTTCTCACGTCACTGTCAGCAGCCCCATGCCTCGCAAGGCACTGCAGCCATGCCTCTGCTTTACAGCAGTGCTTTAAGACATCATGGCATTACTGGGAGAGCACAAACATCCCTGCCTTCGGGTGAGCACCTATGCATGTGCTTATAATGAAGAAAATTCGGACAAAACTGATGTTTCTAAGCCGTAGGAAATACTACATGTGGAATAATTGTATCTGACCAGATTGATTCCACAGAGACCAGAGAAATTATGATTAGGGTCAATGTACATAAATGAATCATGACCGTGAGTTTTACAGGTTTCATTCTAGTTTTGTTAAAGTTGATGGCAAAACTATAAATATATTCCCACAGACTTTTACAGGGAAAAACCCAGCCTCAGATTTTAAGACAGCCAACTTAATGTTCTACAAAAGCATATAGGAGCTTTGAATTAGCTGTTAGGTTTCTTCTATGTTATCATATTTTAGTTGTAATATATGAAAGAACTACGAAATTTAATTAGCGAATGGTTCTTAGGTCATAGCAAAATTGGCACACTAAACACACAATAAATGTCTACTTTACTTTTAATTAAACAGCTTCCCCTTAAAGGTTTTTAATCACTAGTTTAGATAAGTGGGATTTGTAGTGATTGTTAAGGAACTGTGAAGAGTGGCTGAAAACATGCACCTGCATGCAGTTAGAAGGGGGTATTATGGAAAATGTCATTGAGACTGTAGGAAAGCTTTTCTTTATGTTTAATATATTGTTAGAATGATGAATACTGTCATAACTCTCAGTAAAACTGGAAAATCCTTTTACAGTAGCTTGTTAAAAGCCACCTTGATGTTAAGCTTTAAAAGTGCCCTACATCATTAGTGAAGTCTTTATTTGTGCTTACCAAATAGGAGTGCAATGTAAAATATTCCAGCTCCACCAACTGACATGAAGGTAATATTAAAGAAATATAAATTGGAAGAAAACATTTCATCAAAAATCATATCTTAAACTTCAAAACTTTGGTCTTTTCCTGTGGGGCTTTTCACCCTATTTCTTTAAAAGCACTGCTTATACACATTCTCTGGTTTATTCCTGGGGTAGCTTAATTGCAACTCTCAAACCACACATTTATCTAGTAGTTTTAATTGTTTTTTTCACACACTTTATTTAGAGCGGTGTGATTTAAAAATATTATTCGGTATCAATTTTAATTGCAAGAAAGCGTCAAGCACTCATGTTTTCCTCTCTAGCAGCAGACTTTTTCTCATCTAGGCAGTATTTTGTATAGCGTTTTTTCTATGGGTGTATATCCTGTCATTTAAAGCAATATGAAATAATGTGTAAAGACCCTCTGACAGGAAATTAGGAATGACATGTTTGAGATAAAAGGGTGCAGCCACTGAAACGGTGTCTGATGAAGATTTAGAGCGATGACTGAAGTATGGGAATTGTTTATCCATTCTGCCACACTATTGCTGCAAGCCAAGAGAGGTGTAATAATTTATTTGGAAAACCACAGTTTAGTACAGTGAGAAAAAGTAATCTACCATGGCTCTGACAGGCCAGGCAGATAGATATGAAAAAGAGAAACAGATCTATTCCTTGAGATGTAGGCAACAATTATGAATGAATAGACAGCTACTTTAATATATGAGTTGCCATCTCTCAGCTGCTTCAGCAGATGGCTTACTGTGTGAACTCTGCTCCAAGTTACCCATTCAAAGGTTTGATGTTTCTGAATATAATGCATCAGGAGAATTTTTACAGGTAAGTATATATATATATATCTACATATGTAAACTATCTTCTTGTTTGTGGCAAGCCTGTTCTTTCAAAGATGACAGCTGCTTTTGCTGTAAATTATATTCAGAGGTCTAAGCTATTTAGCCACCCAAGCAACATCACATTGCTTTGATTGCTAGCATCTACCTCTGGATTTGCCATTCCTCTGCTGTCTCATTTTTCCTCCTCAGTTCCTGTATTTTGCATCAAGTGGTCCAGTAGCTTTTGAATAGCTGCCTCCACACCGCGGGTGCTGGTGCCATCCTGCAGCTGCCCGAGGGGGGCTGCAGCCAGAGCAGCCTGAGCATGCTGCCCCTGCTTCAGCACTCTGCTGGCTGGGTCTTCCCCATGTCCATTAAAAACGAGAAGTGGGCTGAAATGCCAATTAGATAATGTCGACATTTGGCAAACAGAGCTGTCTGCCAGTTTGCAGGCAGTCTGGGCAGTGTCACAATGAATCTGTCAAGAGGCATAGAGTCTCCCCATGGGATTCAAAATCCAGCTGTCACTCAAAGCTACTGTATCTGGGATTTGGGTGTCAGGGTAGCTGGGGGAGGGGGTTGATTTCCCTATGGAAAGTGGGTGAAATGCCTTTCCTAGATTTCTGTGACACCCAAGTTATATGCACCCATATGAGTCCTGAAGTTGCTATGTAAAGGAGAAGGTGTAATGAATCTGCATATGCAACTTCCTAGAAGTTTCCTTAGCATCCTACGAGATGCTAACACAAGCATTTCTAAAATAATAGTGACCTTGGGTTTTCTAACTGCTCCCAAGTTTCAAAAAATGGTGACATATGTGAAATGACAAGGCTCTGTAATTTGCTCGTGTGAGCACGTTCTACCAAGATAGAAGGGAACACATTGAAGGGTCCTGCTGGAAAGGACACAATTGAATAAATTCTCCTCTCTGGATCTCTGAAAAACTAACTACTGAAGTATCAAAGCACATGCTTACAATATGTGACTTCATATATAAAATGCAAATCTATATGATGTCAAATTAGTTTGGCTGGTTAGAGCATGGTGCTAATAATGTCAGGGCTGTGGGTTTGATCCCCATATGGGCCATTTACTTCAGAGTTGGATTTAATGATCCCCGTGGGTCCCTTCCAATTCAGAATTTTCTGTGATTCTGTGAAAAAATATTTTCAAACAAAACATCAAATACATCTTTCTATTTTTGCTTTCGCTTTTCATTAAGGTGATTTGCAAATTAGCAATTTGTATACAAATCTACAATTAGTAGATTCCTCAGAGAAGAGGGTGGAAGGTTATTTAGCAAATGGTTGAAGTAGTTGCTGCTGCAAGCCTTGAGCAATTCTGTTCCTCTGCCTTAGAAAAGGAAAGGGCTAAAACCATACTGATGAATTTTAATCTTATTAGAGATCCATGCCTCAGCTGATCTTGTAACACTACAGACTGACTGCCATGAGTGACACTAGCTCAGGGATTAGGGTGTCAGAGGGCCCAAGTGAGAAGCAACATCCAGAACATCAGAAAGTTGAAATTAGCCATGGTAGACCAAGGTTTTTAAAATGTGATAGAGCATTTATCAGGCATGCTGTGCAATCACCTACTTGAAGGTGACTCCATGTCTTGATGCTCTTGACAGCTGGGAGATGCGCAGATATCTTCTGCAAACACAAACATGCTTTGTGGCTCACTTTTCATAATCTTGCATCTTGTGTCCCCACATTGAAGTTTTTCAGTCAGACTTGGGATGACTTTTCATACTGAATTTTCACAGAAGGCAGTGAGGTTTCCCATGTCTTCATCAGGAGGGAGTGCACTGAGCTTGTGAATAAAAAGCATAATTTCAGAATCAAGGTCAGATAAAAGTTCTCTGTCTTTAGAACCATGTACTTAAAACTGCCATTTTAGACAGGTGGATGTTCAATCACCATTTTCCTGTCAGAAAAGATGTGACATGATGAAGGATAAACCAAATATTTGTTAAACATGAAAAATTACAGTGGTTAAACACACAGCGCTTTAGCATAAGTGTCAATATAGTAATTAAACTGCTGCAATTTTTTATTTTTATTTTTTTTTCTTTTGAAATTCAGCATTCAGTGAGGACTAAGATTTTCATTTCCCTTCAGCAGATTGCATAAACAAGGAAAGATTGTGCTAGCAGACTCCTGAACTATTAAGGGTTCTGCACACAAAGCTACAGAGTCAGAAGCAGAGCTCTGGTTAAGACTCAAGATAAGAGAGCGTGGTCCCTGGGGCTGTGGTGGAAAGTGCTCTTTTGACACTTAAGTCTGGTGAGCTCCATGAATTTTCACAAAATGGAGTTTTGAAACTGCAGACTTAGAAGAAGGAAAAAACCCACTTTGTCTTTCCCAAAGTTTACTACTCCATAATCTGAAAGTCTTTACATCCTAATCTTGCAGTGGCCAAGGAAATCATTTTAGTCTGATAAAGAAAAGCAGAAATCTATTTGTATGATGCTAGAAAACAGTACCTGAAAGAAGGAAGAGTCAGAAGAGATGACGCTTCAACACTCTTTGGGGATTCAATCTTCCTTGAGGGAGCTGGGAGAGGTAGAGTAAGTTTGAGTCTGTAGCAGAATCACAGAGTATGCTGGCTTGGAAGGAACCTACAGGGATCATCAAACACAACTCCTGGTCCTGCACAGGACCATCTCCGGTGAGGAGTGGTCACACCATGTGCCCAAGAGCATTGTCCTTGAACTCTGTGTTGCTGTGACCACTTCCCTTGGGAGCCTCTTCCAGTGCCCAACCACCCCTGGGTGCAGAACCTTTTCCTAATATCAAACATAAACCTCCCCTGAAACAACTTCAGGCCATTCCCTCAAGTGCTGTCACTGAGAACAAGAGAGAAGATCAGTGTCTGCCCCTCCTCTTCCCCTCACAAGGAGGGTGTAACTGCAGTGAGGTCTCCCCTCAGTCTCCTCCAGGCTGAACAGCCCAAGTGACCTCAGCTGCTCCTCACACAGGCCTTCCCCTCAAAGGCCTTCAGCATCCTCACAGCCCTCTTTTGGACAGTCTCTAACAGTTTAATGTCTTATATTGACAGCAGACTCACTGGCACTGTGTGGTATGGGAACATGGAGAGCTAGTGATGATAAATGAAGTATTTCACCAAGAGGCACAGGTTAGACAGGTTCTGTTGGACTGAAACCCCTTGCTCTGGAGCACACTTGCTTCTCAGAAGACTTGTAGTCACATCATTGACACAGGCTCTGCTTTCCACAGCTTCTTGCTGGAAATGAGTAGAATAATCATTATCCTAAGAATGTATGGACCCTAGCAAGATGTAAAATACTCACTTATCCTTGTGTCGTAGTTTTAAAGCAGTAACTAAAAATTTACTTATTTCTTGCTGTGAGATATGGATTAGAACAAGAGCAAAACAGGCTTAAACCTTAAAAGGAATAAAGAAAGTTTAATAACAAAACTACAAGAATAAAAACACCAGAATAAACTTCCAGAATACTCTTTTATCCCCCACTACCTGACCATTCCTTTGTACACGTGACAACATAGAGACAAAAAACTTCAGAACTTTGGTGGTTAAAACAGTCTCAATTCCTGCTACAGTCTTTTCATCAGTCTTTGTAGAGAAACAGAAGTCTCTTTCTGCTAATCTATGGAGTTTTTCACAAGAAAACTATTTCTGTTATAGTTTTCTATTTCCCCGATGCCAGCTGCCTGGAAATCTTATCATCAGAGTTCACTCCTCCCATTTCACATCACTCTGAGGTGTGTATGGGCCATGAGTCTAGGGATGTCATTTTAAGGATGAGTTATTCAAAGGCAAAAGTTCTCTTCATCTGTCTCTGTGAGCTCCTCTGGAAACAGTTTTCTCATTGCCCTCAAGGCCTCAAATCTTTGCTTCACCCTGTTCCAGCACCTCACTGTATCACAATTACTCTCTCTTTTGCTCAAAATCTACACTTTGAACACTCCATTCCTCCCAATACACTCTGTCATGAATTAAAGGAGTTTTTTTCAAGACTCTATTGTCCATCTCCATAGCTGTAACAGAAAAATATTTCAGCTTATAAAGCATCTCCTTATTCTCTACCTTTTCTGAAGCTTCTTTTCTTTACTGTCTCTGATAGTTTATAAAGTCTCTTTACATGTTGATTACTCTCTTTTTCTCTTTCTGGATAAAAGGATTAATCTGCAAGTCTCATCTAGGTAATGAAAAGGTTAAAATCTTGCCCAGGCTTTTGTAGATGGTTCTGTGATCTCTGCCAGAGCAGGAGCTGGATTTGTCTTCGATAGAAGATTCTTCATGGCTGCTCTGCAGAGTGTGGTCCCTGTCTCAGCACGCCGCAAGTCAAGAGCTTTTTTTCTTTCTTTACTCGGCAGTCTCTGGTGAATTCAGTCACAGTAAAAACTGCAGCCGAGCCAGGGACCGGACCGGCCCGGCCAGAGCCCGGGGCAAGCCCCGCAGGCCCCATCTCCCGGCCGGGAGCCGCTGGGCCCAGCCCAGCCCCTGCCCGGGCCGCATGGCCTGGGCAGGGGAACAGGAGGCCAGCCGGAGCTCTGTTACTTTTCACAGCCGGGAAACAAAGAGACAAAAGTCCTCTGACTTTACATCTTAAGGAGGTGTTCACAGGTTGATTTCACTTTTTAATGGTCCAAACTGCTGTCAATTCTTAGAAATGACTGATAATTGGTCAGGAGAAAAGACTCCCATCAGCCACCAGCAGCTTCAACTTCCTTAGCTCCCAAAACTATCTTAAAGGTAAAGTCACCCCATGACACCTTGTCATGCTGATTCCTAACCCCTGATGATTTCCCCTCTACATCTATAAATGTTGTGGGATCCTTCAGTGTCTGACTCTCCCCCAGATCTCCTACAGAGAGCTCTCAGAATAAAAGAAATATTGTGAAGATTTGCTTCCCTATTTTTTTTCATTAAAGTTTCTGCATTTCTTCTCCCACACAGGACTGACTATGTCTTAATGTTTCTGCATGATATTGTAAAGAAAAGAACCACTTATGAGCTACTTATATTATACAACATCTAATTCAAAAGCAAGCTCTTCTGAACTAATCCTATGTGCAGGATTTCCCTGCTCCCACCTTCCACACATTTGTGTGCCACATAAGGGAACATTTTTGGATGATAAGCTCAGAGACCTGTTAAACAATATGGAAATCCTTAGGACTGTGTAAATGTAAACAATAACTGCAAACTCCTGCCTGGATGACTTTTACCCAGCTAGTCATATCCATATTTTAGCACCACTATCACAGATTTGGGATGTGGAAGACTGACATACTTTTTGCACTTGTGTTAGTCAAAACCGACATAACCTGAAAAGAAAGGTTTTTTCCTTCTAATAATTGTATGACCACATGATACATTTTCATACTTATGCATAAAATTTGGAGTAACTGCTCCAGTGGATAAAGTTACTCCCACGTGGAACTGCTTATTGGACCAGATCTCCAAATCACCCTTTGAACTTAGGGTGAGAAGCTGCAGTCTTTTTTAGTGCAGAAATGCATCTGTCTTCCCTTCAGAAGCTATTTAGCCAGCAATTAGTCTGTAGAGCACTAGTGCATAGCCCATGTGCAATATGGACTAACTAGTCACTGTTAGTATTTGGGGAGGTGGGAGGGAATCAATGTAAAGAAAAGCTAACTTTTGTGGTGTCACTGTTTTTATTCACATATTTGGTTCTTTACCTTGTGCCCAAGTGGATGAAAACAGACAAACAAACCAACACAGCTGTTCCCCACCAAATTCACTGGACTTCAATTTCACATATGCAGTCTAGACTGTTTGCTTGAAAACTTGGCTAGTGCAAGAAGAGATGTCACCTCTGAGCTTGGATGTTTCTAGGCAAGAGCAAGTCCAGTTTAGAAAAGCACTTTGTTAATAGTCTTACAAGAGGTAATTTTTTAAAAGATAATATTTTAAAAATCACCTTCATGTCTACATACCTGCGACAGTTAAATGCAACACTTGATACTGAACTAATGAAAATAAATCTGAATGCACGGGAATAGGGGAGAATCTATAATTTTTATATTTAATTTGCACTTCTGATGGCACTTTCTGCATGATTAGTAGCACTACATCCTCCAACTATTGTGGTAAACCATTTCCCTTGTTGAGTGCTCAAGAGGGGGAAAATTAACTCCTTAGACATTGGGAAAAGGTGGCTGTAAAAAATTTGTCAGGAC